>NC_062520.1:10852845-10892845 GCF_022655615.1 Tachysurus fulvidraco | reverse complement strand
TAGCATTTAGAAGACACCCTTACCCAGAGCAATTTACATTTTATCAAATTTTTTATACAACTGAGCAATTGAGGGTTAAGGGCCTTGCTCAGGGGCCCAGCAGTGGCAGCTTGGTGGACATAGGAATTGAACTCACAACCTTCCGATTGGTAGCCCAACACCTTAACCACTAGGCTACCTGTACACTACAATATAGACAAAGTCTGCAAAAATAAATGTACTGTAAATAAATAAAACAAATTCAGTATTTAAAGTATTTCTAAGATTATCAGCAGTCTAGCAAAGATAGATTGTGATATTGATTATTAAAAGAAGAAGAAAAAAACTATTAATTTGTAATGTTTTGAATTATAAATTGGTCAAATTAGTATTATTTTGATTATACATATATGTCGATTATATTTACCCATATATTCCTTCCATAATGGAGTTGCTGTAAATAAGATGCTAATAACTCAGTTAAAAATCAATCCCATATCCCATTTTTATTTCTTGATTCGGCTGCTCTCTGTTTGGGGTCGCCACAGCGGATCACGTGGTCTACATATTAGATTTGGCATAGGTTTTACACTGGATACCCTTCCTGACGCAACCATGCCATTTTTTATCCGGACTTGGGATCAGCACTGAGAGTTAACTCTTCGGTGGCTGGGTTAGCGCCCTGACAGAATCGAACCCGGGGTGCCGCAATGAGAGCACGGGATCATGGTCATTAATTATATTCATTCCTTTTAAATGTCTGCTTAGGTAGAATATCACTGCACTGCCTATAGTATGTATAATATTACCAATAAAGATCTCGTGTCTGGTTACTGTAGATACTTATATATCCATATAAATACATATAGTGTAACCTGTAAGTACTGTACAGTAGTTTATCTGGATAGAGTCACAGTCTGTGATATGTAATCGTTAACAGAATGCCAGCTTAACCCCTGACCTATGAGCCTCAACATAGATCTTTTTTCCCAGAAGACCTTGCCATCCACCACAGGTGTAGACATATGGATATATATGTTTCTAGTTACCTTGTCCTACCTATAAAAAGGTCTTACAGAAGAACACATGATTTATATTTATGATTTATATATTACGGTTTAATCAAGTGCAAATTCCAGTAAAGCTTGTGTATCTGAGTCTTAAGGATGAGTAACACTAGGGAATCCAGAAAGAAAAGTCGATAATCTCTGAGCATAAGTAATGTTCTAACACCACCAATTAGGTATTCAATGTGGAACGTCCAATGGTGCAGGGTACTGTACCACTTGTCAAGGTGTTAACTGCCAGCAAGCCTGCTAAGGAATTAGCAGATAGCTGCATACTAAAGAGGCCAAAACGTATATCCAAGAGCAAATTGGGATTACAAATGAGACTGTAACCAAACCATATATTCACAGACACAAAGGACAATTGAATGAAGTCATAAAATCTTGCCTCTTTGACGCACGTTACCGAGAAACTCGGCCGTTAACAACACCTGAGACATTTCATGGAAGGCTGATGATTCAATCATAACAATTATAGATTGAAAGTGACTCAATGAGAGTGGATAGAGTCATTGTGGTTCTGTGAAGTGTCATACACCTTCACTTAAAGTATTGGTCTTGTTTAAAGAGAGGGTTGTGGTAGCTTAGTGGTTAAGTTGTTGGACTGCTGATCGGAGGGTCATGAGTTTGAATCTCAGGTCCATCGAGGTGCCACTTCTGGGCCCCTGAGCAAGGCCCTTAACCCTTAATTGCTCAGCTGTATAAATTGGAAAAAAAAGTAAGACTCTCTGGATACTGGTGTCTGCTAAAAAACAGAAACTAAAGAAAGGGGACTGTAAATCTTTGCACAAGGCAGGATCATTCTTCCTCCTTAAAACGATATCAGAATTTGTTTTATACATTTTAATATCGATGAAGTCTAATATCTAGTAATCTTCAAGCTAAACCTCTAGCTTTTATGAGATATTCTGGTAAATTTTGTCACTAAAACATCCAAGAACCACCTATTTGAACAGGAAAAGGCCATTTAACAGACATTGCCTGTGACTAGTCATAGACTGTTCCCAGAGTACTTCGACAAACTCATAACAGCATCACATTTATTTGCCAGTAGCATCTTCTGACATTATCTTGCTCTGAAAAGCTCTTTGAATCATAGTCTTCCAAAAAAATGTGTTTTAGGTTAGAGACCAGTGCTTGTTTGTGCACATACTAAACAAGATTGCAGCCTTCAAGATTTTGAAGCTTATGCCCAGAAAAGGTGTCCAGAAAGAATTAATTAATTATTAGGTTTAAATAGTCACAATACTATATAGTATATCACAAATACTAAACATGTGATGGTGTCAAAATAATAATAATAATAATAATAATAATAATAATAATAATAATAATAATAATAATAATAATAATAATAATAATAATAATAATAATAATAAAACACAGGTAGCTCTGGTTTTAGGTGATGAGAGATGAGGGCCATGAACCAAACACAGACCTAGCAAGTTCCACAGACCACACACTATAAATAGAACATTATCTATGCAACATGTTGGTGCAGAGTTGATGGGCAGAAACTATACAGGAACTATACATATTTACTATTAACCTTGTTGCTAGAAAAGTGCAAAGAATGTACAGTATTTATTTGGTATAGATGGAAATAGTAGTTACCTGGTTAGTAACAAATGCTATATATCGGGTGGAACAAAGAAACCACAACTTAAAAATATATTGTAACATCTGTCTTATGCTATCCTGTGTGTATGTGTGTCATTTTGTGATAGTGACATTATATATAGCACATATGTTTAGTTTAGTTATTAAAAATTTATAGTTGAAGTAATACAGTAATTATAATTTATAGAGCATCTGGAATGCATCTGGAGCCCTGAGTCTAAGGCTGGAATACACAAAAGACTGGACACCATTCCATTTCTCAGCGGACAGTATATCAAGGTAATAAGTACTGAACTGTACTTACAGCAGTAAATAGTTAGTGCAGAGTGGCACTACTCCAAACATGTAGACCTACTGCAGGGTCAAAATCAAATAACAGGCATAAATGAGGCATTTTTAAACAAAGTAGTTTCAGAGATAAGCCATTGGTGCAGTAATTATGCTTCAAAAACGAGGAATTCATTTTCCTTTAGTTTAACGACAGCTACACACCACCTAATAAGTAATAAGTTCTCTGTCCCTCTGTGATTTTCACTGCAACACCCGGCACGAGTCTGATCCAACTGAACTTCCTGTGGTTCCTAATTTTCTAGTTGCTTTTAGTAAGCGCTACAGATTCTTTGCAGAAAATCATATTTCTTAACTATGTGGACTTTTAATTGGTGCCTGTGCATTTTCTGTCATACTCTACACTTTTTTTTTACACGTTGGCCCCCATATGGGGTCTCCAGTCCACCCCCAATACATTTTAGTGGGTATCTGAAATGCAGCCCGTCTGATAATATCTCCATCTCTCCATCTATGGTTACAAATGCTTGCTTTAAAATCATTATGACTATTTACATAGTTAAACTGACATATCCACAGCATATACAGTACACACATGTGGAATAATGTCTGAATTTCAAGCCACATACAGTACCCGCTCTAAGATTTCAGTTTCACTTCTTTGTTGGCTTGAAGCACCTCACCAAACTGACATCCTCCTTCACCTCCTGGTCTACAGGGTGTGCATGCTCGTGTAACACATCCACTGTGATTAGAATAGGTGATTAGAGGGTGAGTAAGTGAGAGGACCGTGGCACTAAATTACACCAGGATGACATACATCTGAACCACAGTGACCTGTATATACTGTTATCAGGTTACTATGGCTCATGCTCAAAGTGAAGTCTTGTTTTTTCTTTTTGTGTGTTGCTGGGATGTACTTGGTGGCAGAATGCCTTTGTGTTTATGCGCACATGGATTTTAAGCAATGCTAGGCCTCTGTCTGCTCATCCACTTTCTCTCTCAGCTCTATGTGGAAACGTTTTGGTATTTGTGTGGGAGCCACACCTGTTTTCTACTTCATCTTTTGGACAGCCATGTTAAAGCCTGCCATTATATCATAAACTTAAAACCGCTTATACAAAATATTTGTTCAGACTCAAGTAAATTCCAAGCAATATATATGTAAGGAGAACAAAGAACGAGTAATGTATTTGGTAGGTATGAAGTTTGCTTCTGTAGCCTACAGTACAAAGACCTAATTACCAGGCTTGATGCAAAAATCACAGAAATGATGCAAGCAGTCAGTTCAACTTCAGTTGAACTTCAACTTAGATTTTCTTTAACCTTTCCATAGTTTAAGTATGCAAGGCTTGAAAGCTACAATTACAATAGATCTTTCCAGAACTTTCAGACATGACTAATATATACCGACAACTTTACAGCTATTCTAAAAATGACCCACATTTACACAACAGCTCTCTGTATGTTCACTATAATCAGCTTGTGACAGCAGAAAGAAGAAGGAAAGTGCAGTAGAAAAAGATAAAGAGAGAGAGGAAGGGTGGTCGCATGCATTACACAAGTACTTAAGCAAATGATGCTGCACACTGAATGTGTCCCCACTGTGAAAGACAATATTAGCTGGTACATGGGGCTGGATAATTGGTGCACTTGCCCTACTGAGGTATTGAGACCATGCACAAGGCCAGAGCCAGAGGAAGACATGGGCTTATTAACACCTCATGTTGTCATGTGAATGCTCTACCTTCACTAGAACTCAATTAAGTGCAGAAAGACTTCAACAGATACATAAAACTTTACAGCGACCAAGTCTGGTGACAGAAAGATGTATCAGGGGTACATAACTCCATATTGGCTAAAAAAATCTTCCAGAATAACTTGTCAAAATTACAATAATGTTAACCTATGACTTATCATGCTCAGGTACTGTAAGCTGTGGTTATTTATACAAAATAGAGGATTATTGATATAATATATATATATATACATACATACACAAAAAAAACGAACATTCCTAGCATGTCCAGTGTTCAAGGCAATTAGTTGGTCACTTAAATCTGATGCACATAAATCTGGACTTTGTTTTAGCTTTAAATGAGCTATTAGTGTAGGACAGAAGATGTCTGTGTGCATATAAGCAATATCAGACATCAGTACTGTCACAGAGGTCCACAGTCCAAAAGGCAGCACCTGTCCATGCATGATTTAGGACAGAAAGACCCTCGTGCTGACAGCCTTGAAAACGCATCATTATGCTCTGGGTTTATGGGTGTCGTCCTGTGTGTATCTGTCTGTGTGTGTGTGTGTGTGTGTGTGTGTGTGTGTGTGTGTGTGTGTGTGTGTGTGTGTGTGTGTGTAGTTACTATATTACATGTACAATAGAATCATACTCATCCATTCAGCATTAAATTATAACACCCCACTCATCACTATCACAGATATATGAAGTTATATGAAACTTGACATGAAGTTATTGTTATAGAAAATTTTTATGTATGCATAGTATACATACACTGTACACACGTACAAACAAAACCATGAGGCACTTTATGAGGAACACCTAATTAATTAAGTTTATATTCACATCAAACATCAAAGTGGGTGAAAAATCTCACGTAATTATTACTTGAAGAAATGTAATTGTTGTGGTTATCGGTGACAGATGGGCTGGTGTGAGCATTTCAAAAACCGATGAGCTGGGATTTTCACACAAAACTAGAGTCTCTAGAGTTTACATAGAATGAATAAATATCATGCATCAAGTGAGCAGCAAGTCTACGGCCAGAAAAGCCTTGTGAATAAGAGCCATCGAAGGAGAATTGTTGGACAGATTTCAGTTCATATTAAGGCTACAGTCACTCAAATAATCACTATAAACAATTGTGGTGAGCAGCAGAGCATCTCACAACTGATGCACACCACATCAGATTATAATACCATCAGCCAAGAAAACAATCTGAAGCTACAGTGGACAAGGACTAAGTTGAAGACCAAGTAAATGAACAAAAAGTTCACCTCTTAATGGATTTGTATCTGTTTAGAGCAGGTTATAAGTTTATCAAAGGGTTAAAACAATATTCTAACTTAAACGGATAACAGAACAGAAAACCATGATAAAATTAAACTCTGACATATTTGTGGACATGACAGATTTAAAGCTGATATTTAAATGTCACACTTGGTATGTTCATTTAGAGAAATGTTGAAATCATTGCTTTGAGGGGAAGTTCAAAGTAAAGAACCGAAACACACACACAATTGTCAGGACGCTGTTCAGTTAGAGGGATGTCTCCAATTGTTCTATTACAGAAAACAGTCTGTGTGGACCTACCACTGTCTTTAGCCAGGAAAGGCACTGAAGCAATGTCTGATAAGAGCAAGAGAATAGGCACATTGGGGAGAAGCAAAGAGAATGACAAAAAGTAAGATTGACAGAAAGCCATGAACAAGTCCAGAGAGACTGAGAGAAAGACAGAGAGAAACAAAAAGGAACATAGCAAGATGATGAAAGCCATGTAGAAAGGGTCAGGCGCTCAAGGGATGCCGCAGGGTTCTAGCTCTTAGCTCTGTTTGTTGACAGTAGGGAACATGGGTTGACTGTGTTTGCACAGACCAAACAGAGTCAAGCTGACCTAGGGGAAATCTATCTATCTCCGAGTCAAGATGGCACATCGAAAAAGATACAAACTTCTCTACTATTGCGCTTCCGAACCCTGATTCAAACTACTCTGTGCAGCAAAAAAAAAGTCATCTGGTCTGCATGAGATGCAAAAACATATATAATAATCAGCTGGTTGACTTACCACCAGGTTCCCAATCACCATGACCAGCATGAAGACCAGGATGCAAAGGGGCTGTCCAGCAACCTCCATACAATCCCACATGGTCTCGATCCATTCACCACACAGCACCCGGAACACGATTAGAAAGGAGTGGAAGAAGTCTTTCATATGCCATCGTGGCAGTTTACAATCCTTGGAGAGCTTGCATACACACAGCTCATAATTCTTCCCAAAGAGCTGCATGCCCACCACGGCGAAGATGAAGACAATGATGGCCAATACCAGAGTGAGGTTTCCTAACGCACCCACAGAGTTGCCTATGATCTTTATCAGGGTGTTCAGTGTGGGCCATGACTTAGCCAGCTTGAAGACACGCAACTGTGAGAGGAAACAATGACTTTCATTATATAATATATTTGCTGTAATAATATAATAATGTCATGGGAATGAATCTGATTCAGCCATTAAAGTCTACTTTCTTTTTGCAATATCTAGTGCTTTTTTCCTTATAAAAAGGTGCCAACGTATACAGCTTAGATATTGTATTTATGATTTTTGACCATTTCATCCAGTCTTATAAGAGACATCCAAAAAATCCATTTACCTGCTTTCTTCAACTGAATCAGATATCATAAAAACGTGCACAAAATGTACCCAATAGAAAAGGCAATTCAATGAATGGGAAAGCACATAGGAGGGGATATACAACTCTATCTAAAAGGCCTGTGGCTTCAGAAACCTCGGTCTTAACTTTTTTTTTTTGTATTTCTGTTGATTATTTGATTATGAACAATAATCATCTGATGTATTTTGTGCATTCAAGTTGCTTGATGTTTAATATTCACATCACCAATAAATGTAACAACATTTTTTTCTGTTAAAGTCTGCCTACTTTATATACTTAAAAACAACATACACATGCTAATTTTGTAACAAATATAACGTAAGCTCATACACACAGATGCTAACTTACTAAGATTGCAGCTAAATATCTGTTTAACCTTCCTCTGTCTGCTAAGATTATTAGCAATGTCTGCATTTCCGATTACTTCTGATTAAGCCATTAACATTAGGAAAGCAATAAGACTTGAGTATTAGTTCACTTCGAAAAATTAGACATTGTCTATTCAAATTCCATCGATTGACTGAGTGTTGTAATATTTCACTGGGCTTAATTGTTTTGCTGCTGTTTGGTATTTAACATGGTTAAATAAGACATTACCAGTCTGAACGAGCGCAGGACGGACAGGCCTTCTACATTAGAAAGCCCAAGTTCCATCAAGCTGAGACAAACAATGAAGCTGTCAAAGATGTTCCAGCCCTGTTGGAAGTAGTAGTATGGGTCCTGGGCGATGATCTTCAGGACCATCTCAGCTGTGAAGATTCCTGTGAAGACCTGTGAGTGTAGAAACAAGAATTGATGTAGAATCATTTAGAATCAGTAAGCACTTATGTTACAATACAGAATCATTAATCTGTAATGTGTGATTACCATAGACAAGATTTTTCACATTTTCCCATAATAAGAATCAAACTGAAATATGTTTTAATCTCAGTTTTTGTGTCCGAGTTAAGGGCAACTGTTGGGGCATTCAGTTAGCATTTATTTGAAATCCATATTTTTTTAGATTGCTTTCATGAATTATTAAAAAGGTGTTTTGTAAGGTAGTTTGAAAATGTAATAATTTCTACTTTCAGCAATGCTTTTTCCTGGAGAGGAATGTGTGCTTATTGTTACTAACAAATAACATGAATACAACACAACCTGAGAGAAAATAACCACAAGCAAACAGAATGTAATTTTACTGTAATCCCCTAGCATGTAAAAGTTGCATGGATCTACATGAAAACAGCTTTGTTTAATACTAATAACGAAAATGTCAATGTATGAATGCCATCATTCTTGTGAGTTCAACTCTTGTTGGGTTTAGCTCACTCTTCTTCTGGGGATTTATTGTTGGAGTTTTTTGGTGTTTCACCTCATGCTCGAAATAAATTGTTTGCTTTTTATCTTAGACTCGTTAAACTGTCAGTTGCAAACTCATTCCCAGTTCCAGTGGTGTTTTGTCCATGTGTACAAGCCATTGCATTTGTATAATAAGGTTCTGCTATTGGTGGATGCGGCTAAGGATCGTTACGTCACATATATTTTATTTATATAAATGGTTTCAACAGTGGAATTCAACAAATAAGTTAAGGTGTCAGGAAATCATTTCAAAATTCTGGTCCTTGGTAATTCATCGGTTATTGGTAATTCTTGCTTGAGTGTTGTATTATTTCACTGGGCTTATTTTACGCTGCTGTTTGGTTTATGTTAACATGGCTGTTAACATTAACAGGACTGTATGAACCAGGACCATAGTCTGAATGAGTGCAGGACAGACAACCCCTCTATATTAGAAAGCCAGAGCTCCAACTGTGACAAACAATGAAGCTGACAAAGATGTTCCAGCCCTGTTGGAAAGTATGGGTCTAGGGTGAGGATCTTCAGGATCATGTGTCGGTAATTCTTGGATCTTCATTTTGCCCAATTTCAGTCAAAACATCTCCTAAGCAATTATTTGATTATTTTATGATCATAGAGATGTTTGCATTCTTAAAATAGCCTTTTGTAACCATGAATTTTAGGAGAGTTTTACAAGACGTGCTAGGGCATTAGTAAAATCTGCAGCTACTTGGACAAGACTGCTTTTTGCCGTTTATTTTCCCTTGAAGATGGTGTCGTTCTGTTTGTTGTTGCCCGGAGAAAGTCACATTAATGTGACACAGTATACGTGACCCAAGCACTGTGGGAGGCTGCACACCACGGACAGAGCTGGGCCTTGTAAAGCCGGCTTGCCCTGTCACCATCCTCACCTTTGTGAAGCTGTGCAGGTTTCAATATTACATCATCTGTGTGTGTTCTGTTTGTCATCTGTGTGTGCCTTTTGTCTTTAATCTAAAGACCTGGCCAAAAGGGATCTCTGCTAATTTCTTTGAACTCTTTTTCACCCCAAATCCTGTGCAATATGTAATGACTCAAGAAAGTGAAGCATAAAGCATATCTGCCGTGCTCTCTCCTCACATGACCCTGTGTTGACCATCATATTCTGAAGGATGTAAACAGCATTGACGCTTACTACACTTGAGACCTAGAGCGGCCGTGTATAATGCTTAGGTAAGAAAGATGTATGATCGGGCAGATTCGTTGTGACTGGCATTAGAGACTCATCCTCCATCGCCTCAAGTGGGCCACTGTCAACACTCACCTTTCAACAAAAAGGAGCTGCATTCTCATTTCCATCTCCACAGTGTAATTAGCTCAGCATACTGCTCATTAGTCTTGATGAGCTGCTGCCAAATTTGATTATCATACTACATGGAAAAAAAAAGCTCTTACAGAAAGGGGCATCTTGATTATTTGGGGGTTTCTAATATAAATTTTGTAACACCATGGGGCATTCCAAAAGACAACACCTCAGCCAAAAAGCTGCAATATCTTTCATCTGAAAAGAAAAGAAAATGCAGTAGCCAAACCTGGAGTGTACAAAATCCAGAAGCGTATGGTGAAAAGTCACAAATTTTAAAATGTACCATATTTACTAAAAAAAAGGCTTTTCTAGTTTGTTTGCTTACTTACATTTTTTTTTTTTACTTATTTAGATATTCCACCCTATCAAATTGAATGACTTGGCAGCAGTGAACAAGGCTGTTCTTCATTTCAAATATGTGTTTGAGACTTTTAGATAGTAAAGACAGGGTAAGTGGGAGTGTCAAATTATCATTGCTTAACATTTTTGGGGGAGAATTCATACCCGTTAACCTTTTTACTGTTTTTAGAACAGTGTGGAATTGATACTTTTAGTTTGTTTTCTCTGTAGTTTGTGTTGATTTTATGATGGTACCTAATAAGAATAAGCAAAAATAAATAAATAAATAAATAAATAAATAAATAAATAAATAAATAAATAAATAAACAAATAAATAAACAAATAAAGCAACAAAAAATGGCATGTTTGTCTAAATACATCCTCATAAAATACTTTTGTTCACTGATCAGAAATATGGCAATGGGAGAAAAAGCAGACATTCGCTAAGTGCATTGGAGCATTTAGTCACAGAGCCGACTGTCAATAAATTACGGGCTAATTATTTACTAAATAACTACTTTAAACCATTTTGTTATTTGATTATTTGATTGTTGATTCCTGCTCTTATTTTCTTTTTTTAAGTACAAATTTTGCCAGTACAAATATCCAGAACATGTTTCCGTAGAGCAACAGCACTGTCCTTTCTTACTCTAAAGTCATAAGCTTAGTATCTACAAAAAAAATAATGCCTTCTACACCCGAAATCACAACATTTTTGGTTCACTTCATGCAATCAGTTTGATTTAGCATAAAACTGCTTTCTCACTGCAGTTCAGATCAGTGGTTTTGGTCTTCACCCAAGTGTAATTATTGTGTTATCTACCTAAATGAACTGCATCAAAGAGAAAAGTAAACTGATTAAACTCTGCATATGTGAAGGCACAGTTGGTCTTACTTTTAGAACTGAGAGTAGGCAGAATAAATGGAAAAAACCTGGTAATGTTGTAACAAAATTCTAGATTATGTTTGCATCTGCATGAAGACTAATACTGATACTGTAATTATCAGCAATTTCTTTTCTATCATCTAAATACGACAAAATGTAACAGTGGTGAGTATCGGTTAGTCACGTTGTGTATCGGACAGGTGACGCTGCCATAATCACAGCTTTAGTACTCATTCGGTCTTGTAACCTAGCTTAGGTTTAGCATGATTTTCAAAGCTTAAAAGGAATGCCTAACTCTAGACACTCAGACAAAACAAAACAAGTCTCTGAGGTTAGTGAAACGTTATCTGGACAACTGCAGACTTTGGTACGCATGACTCATCGAAAGGCTGACTCAAAGCTGCCTTCCATTCGCTCTTTCCATCTCTTCAACCAGGAGACAGACTCTTCATGTTTCAGTGTTGAACAGTACAAACGCTGCATTAGACGAAATAACAAGTGTGTTGTCTGTGAGACATACAGCATATGCTAGATCCACACAGGATCTTACAGACACAAGCCTGGGTGTTTTATTTTTCCATCAAGAACACAAAGTGGAGAGATGCTGTGTAACATTCTTTCTGTGCATCACCAATTGTAGTGAATCAATGCCACAACAGATACAGTAGACCTGATTAGACATGAGATCTCCATTTTGTTCAGTTCGTGTCCCAGCTCTTATAGAGTATGCAGATAGCTAAAGAAAAATAATCGTTTAAATAAAATTTTTTTGGTCAAATTTGTAATGTTCTTATGGACTTATGTTGCATAATGGGGCATTTACTCTGTGAGCAAATCACATTTAACAAGCAATAAATCAGCCACTGAAACATCAACACTGATTTACAGGTTTAAATGTTTACAAAAATACAAAGAAAACTGTATTGAGTCAAACTGTTAATTTATGGCTATATTGTAAATTATCCTAACTGCTAGTCAATCATCATTCAGGATAAATACGCCATTTGAACACTGACAAAATTTGACCAAATTTAAAGGTTTGTTGTTTTTAAAGAAACGCCAGAGAGAATCTCTAACAATTGGAAGGTTGTGAGTTAGATCCCAGGTCCACCGTTGGGCCTCTGAGCAAGGACCTTAACCCTCAATTACTCTCTCACATTTTCTACCGCTTATTCGAACTTCTCAGGCGTCATCGGGCATCAAGGCAGGATACACCCTGGATGGAGTGCAAAACCATCGCAGGGCACACACACTCTCATTCACTCACTCCAATTTTCCAGAGATGCCAATCAACCTACCATGCATGTCTTTGGACCGGGGGAGGAAACCGGAGTACCTGGAGGAAACCCCCGAGGCACGGGGAGAACATGCAAACTCCACACACACAAGGCGGAGGCGGGAATCGAACCCCGACCCTAGAGATGTGAGGCGAACATTCTAACTACTAAGCCACCGTGGCCCCCCCCCACTCAGTTGTATAAAAAAAATACATGATGTAAGTCGCTCTGGATAAGGACTCCTGCCAATTGATGTAAATGTAATCTTAATAATAAGCAATAAAAATAATAAGCATCTATGTATGTAGGCAGCTTCAGGAAGTTAGTAAATGTGAAGTAACTTGAATTAAAGCCATTCAGCTCTATTGATAATTATAAAAATTTTAGCTAGCATCTATAAATAAATGGAATGTGGTTCTTTGTCACAAAATTAAAAATATTCTGTATTCACTGTCCTCTCTAATCCCACTTTAAACACCACTGTATTAGAGCATTGCAAGCTAGATTGCCAAAATGTTAATCTCAAAACATTCCTTTTCCCCAAAGAGAACAAATACCACATGAGAATGTAGTATCCATCAACAATGAAGCTTCTGAGGTTAAATCATTTTTGACAAACATGTCAGACAGAACTATATACTGAGGCCTTATAAAGGAGACCATGCTATGTTTATACCTCAGTTATAAAATCTGTGCAGGATCTCCTTCAACTAACAATTCTGTGAACCATCATGTGATGTTTGTAAGTGCCAAATAATGTACTCTCCACCGCACACTGCTACTGTGTTTTGAATATGATTACATCTACAAAGCAGCCCTGGACAGTACAGGCTATTTACCGGCACAGAGACAGAGGAGAGACTGAGTCAATACCATCATAAGTCATGCAAAAATAATGATTTCCTGAAAGGATGCATATATTTTCACATGCACGCTCCTCCACCCAATATGTTCCCATGACCCCAGTGTTGAGGAAACTGCTCCAAATCTACAGTTTGATAAACACCAGTAGAGCGAAGCATATTGATTTGACTGAGTGCTGTTGTCCTGACATGACTCCTCTTCAAGACATAGTACAGACCATCTAGTCACAACACACAGAGGTACACGGCAAGAGTGTAATGCAGAGAACAAAGGAATGGTGACATGGATGGATGTTGCTTGTTTGCTTTGCATGATGTATTACATAGACAGCGGCTCAAGGCGTACCGCAGTTTATTCGATACTTACACAAGATATGAGACAAGTTTTTTAATCAAATCCATATATGATATGCCTTCGTTACCTTTTAGTTATGAGTATTTAAAGTTCAGAAAAATGAAAAATATTTTGCATTTCAAATTGATGAAAGATTTAAGCATGTTGTCCTACATCACATTTATCATCATTATTTATCCCTTTATCAATTTATGTGTCAATAATATATACTGGTCAGTTATTCTTTATAAATATTAAAAAACATTACACCAAACTGTATTTTAAAACCAGTTTTCACAAAATAATTGTACAAGATTTCTATCCATGTACATGTTCATTTCTATCTCTGTTTAGAACAGATATTAGAGATATTTCCCCAAATCTATCTTATCTTTTTATTTTATATATACATTCAATTTAAGCTAAATGGTATTTAAGACTAAACATTATTTGAAATTCTCATTGAATTCTCTTCTTTCATCATGCATATCATTTTTTTTTTTTTTTTTTTAGTACTGTCTCCCAAGGAAACAAGCCTGTCTGCTAAAATCACTTTGTCTTCTGTAATGAACAACAGACTTGCAGAAATGCTGCTCTTGCATGTTACAACAATTGTAGTGCTGGATCTAATGAGCAAGCTGCGGGAGAGGTGAGAATGTCCCTTTATCTTGACAAGTCATAGTGAAAAAAATTCAGGGACAGCAAAGAAAACATCATTTTTAAGCTTTCACTGGAAACCCTTTCAAAGTTTTTTTTTTCCATTCTAATCTAAGAAACTCTGCTGTTCTGCCTTCCTCTGACTGCTCTTGGTATTTAAGCTTTTATATTCAACATACAATCTAACTCCTACTCACCAGGTTGCCCACAGAAAGCATCTTGTTGAAGTCGTCTGTCATTGGGTAATGCTCCAAGGCCATGAAGAGTGTGTTGAGCACGATGCAGATGGTGATCGCCAGGTCCAGAAAGGGATCCATTACCATGATCTTGACCCACTCTTTCAGTCTGAGCCATCTAGGGCAGCACGTCCACACCAGGTACTTGTGGGCAAATGTATACCAGCAGGGATGGCATTTCTGGTGGGCTTCCTCCAGCTCTGTTCACATAAAAAAAGCAGGTTTCATTTACTAAAATATTTTATACACAAAAGACATCCTGAATAATATATATATACACTTTGCTAATGTACATTTTAATTTTATTTCTGTTTTTATTCTAAATCTATATTTATTCTAATTTTATTCTACTTTTATGACATGGACAGACAAAAAGCATTTTACTTCATGTTGTACTGTTTATCTATAATTGTGTATTAGACATATAATTTGAATTTGAATAAATGGAGCCTTCACATCGTTACTGATTTACTTTTCATGGTCAGTCAATTACCTTTATCCCAAACATGACTGAGATTCGACTGGATTAAGGAGACTGATAGAACAACACATTTATTGAGACTGTAATACACTGAAATGCTAGATTAGCCTTAAGATCTCTTAATCAGTATTATTAACAGCATAAGTTAACATTTAAAGTCACAGCATAATGATATAAAGTCACAGCACAATGATATATTAATGCTATTAGTAGACAAGTATTAAATAATAAAAAAAGCAAGACAAAAAAAATCTTATCTGTATTAACCAACGTTTACTCCATCTGTTCTCCAGACGAATCCGTCAACTTAATAATAGTAGGCTTTAATTAATATTTGTGGTGGTTATTTGACAGAATAAATAAGTGAGGCTGAATGATCCCAGTGGTTCCGGCATTTACAGAAACCTGAGTTCAGCTTATTAGCAATGTTTAATAACACGCTTTAATTGCTGAAAATTATTTTTACTCAGGAAGTAAATAAGTGTTAGTTAACACCTTAAAATCTCAGAACCAGCTGGTAGGTCCTGGGTCATATTCCTCACTTTAGTATGTTTCGAACACTTTATTATGAGTAATGAATAAGATCTTTTAAGGTTAATAATAAACAGGCTTTATTATGTAAGTATGCATGTATTTAGTTAACATTTATATGAAAGATAATCCACTGTTAACCTTGTTATCTGGAAGTAACTGTATAAATAAATATGTACATACAATTGTCTATATTTGTATATGTATATTAAACTGCACATTTCACATCTGTAAACGTGTACATACAATCATACTGTATATGTCATTCTGTTACACTGTGGAGCTTCTGGCACTAAAACAAATTCCTCGCATGTGAAAACATGCCTGGCAATAAAGCTGATTCTGATTCTGATTCTGATAAAAAGCTATTGATTCTGCAGACCTTTAGTACTGTTTGGTTGCTTAAACAAATGTTTCAGCTTTAATCCTTCATCAGTGATTAATCTTATGTGAGACTTTCCAATTCTTATATTGACTATAAATCACTATGTGACATATTTAACAAGACTTTACCTGGATTGCTTCACAAGGTTTAAACACCACTTGATGACACAGTTTTAAAAAACTACTCTTCATGCCATTCTTCATTTGAAGTTACTTGTACCACAGTGGTGTAGAGTTCAAATCTGATTGGCTAGAAGGTGTTTATTCATTTCTATCATTTCTATAATTTATAATTATATAATTAGTATAATTTACTATAATTTAAATTATGGGTTTATGTGCTAGCAGCCTGCTGTTGTTAAGTGTAATAATAAATAAGATTTAAACATTTGGTAGCATCAAAAAATAAAAATAAAAAATGAAACATACACTTCACAGTTTTTGTATTGAGATGTTACTTTAATATTTATGGAAGGAGTCTCCAGTGTCAGCGCATTGTACCTGTCAATAAGTTTTCTGCCACAGGAGAATCGAATTAATTTGCTTTTTCTACTTCTAATTTAGATTAGAGAGAAGCTGGCTGTTCATAGCTGCTCCAGTGTAAGTGATAACAGTAATTATATTTTTTGCAGACATTCCACAATATAATGTGCAGTTTAAAACTATGAACTGATTAAAAAAGTGTGAGGTGTTTATTTGAGTTTTAAATGTTAGCTCAGAAATTTCAGGACTTCGGTGCTCATAAATGTTAACTAGTGTAGTTCATGATGTTAGTTATTGCTATCAATTAGCTAATGTGAAAAAATAAATAAAAAATAAAAAACATGACAAACTGCATATGAGAACTCAGAAAAGGTCAGCATTTTTATTTTTCATTTTGAGAGCGCTGGGCCGTGATGTAGGAGAGGGGGCTGCAGCAGATGCATCCGTTTCTAATGAGGAATGTGATAAAGACAGACAGCACGTCCATTTCCTTGACTTGGGAGGACTAATGTATGAGCTAACTCCTCAGATGTGTTTGTGGTCATGTCATTCTTTACTGCGAGTGCAGCCACCCTGTCAGACTCCATTTCATTCACTCCGAATGGATATTTACCAATCAGTGAACACAATGGCCATCTCACTTCTGCTCAGAACACAAATATAAATAGATAAAATTTTCCAGCCTCTTTATTTAAATTATTCTAACTGTAGCTACTGCTAACCGCATGTACCGCTAATGGTCCGACTGTATGTATAAAGATACAAGCAAAAAGAGAAGAGAAGCATAATGACAACCATGTGACTGAATCTCAATTACAGTATAAGTTACAGCTTATATTAATTAAAAAATAATGATCATAGATTCAGTCATGTGACAATTTCAAGCCATGCTCAGTACTATACTTGGTTTTACTGTGTCTTGCCATGTCAGCTTTTGTATCAGTGATAATGAGGATTGGCATTTTCTCATGCTAGCACACCTAAAATTGTCCCTCTTTGTCCTTTTGTTAGCAACTTTTCTGCTGACATGTCAACAATTGGGGACCATAGGATTTATAGGCAAGACTTTTATTAAATATGACTTTATTATACTTTGGAAACAGAAATAGTTTATTGAAGCCTCAGTCATTAGGAAACTAGACTTTGGTTAAATGTCAAATAACTGTCTACAGATGGAATATACAATTTAACTGCTAATTGAAAAGTGCCACCACTAAATGTTTCATTCTTTCGCAAAATAAAAGCTCAATCGAGTCAGCATTTTATTTCAATAGGTATCAATTTTCGTGACTTTAATACATTGGTTTTGTGAGACATTGTTCTCTATCCTAATATTTCAAATGTATTCTTTATTCTAAAGATTTTCTATAGAATAATTGTTTTAATATCCTCGATTTTAAAGCTTCACATTTCTACATGTCACAGAGTATTAGTAATTATATCCTGGCTGTCTAATAATTCGAGAGACGGACCATTCCTGCACCCACTCCACTTAGACATCAGGTAGGCGGACAAGCACTTTCTCAGCCTGATGAAGTATGGCTTTGGAAAAAGAATGCCTAGACGTATCAGATATTTTGCAAACGTTAAGACTCAAACAATTCAGGAGACAACATAATTAGTTCATAGCACTTGGTAAAAACTTTTAAATGTGCATATAACATCCTATAACATGTCAGGTTTCTGTCTGCTTGCACACATTTCTTTCACCTTTACACAAATATACGCGTGTGGATTTAAATATCTGCGGCTCACACACAGATTTGCTTTGCTCACACTCAAAACTGTCTGTATCGTGCCCTTATTCACACATTCAGCTTTCATTCTCAATCTGCCATAAATGTTCACGCAGTCAGAAATGGATACAGGTTTTAATAAAAGAAGAAGAAATGCCCCTCCAACTCTGACACTATAATGTTAATGCCAGAAAGCTACAAACAAAACCAAACTTAAACACTGAGAAACCCCAATCAATATCACAGATGTCCACATTTGCCTTTTACTTTGCACTCACTAATATCAGACCTACAGCAAGATTAAAGGAGCTGCAGGAATATCTGACAAGTACTGATTACTCTTTTCATGTGACAGCAATCTCTCCTTTCTGGGCGATGTGTAAGGTGGCTAGAAAGAAGGCCTTTCTCACAAAAAGCATCCAAGCTTGAATAAATCACCCCAAATCATGTAGCAGAATGGTCTGATAAGACCAAAGGTATAATAATTCCATAATTCCAAAAGGTATGTTCAGTGCAAAAAATAAAAAAAAATCCCCAAATGATCACCATAGCTACAGTGCAGCATGGTGGTGGCAGCATCATGCTTTAGGGCTGCTGTTAATTAGCCAGAACTGGAGTTTGTTTGAAGCTGGAGGGAATCATGACTAGCTACACAATCCATGCAATTTTAGGTCAAAACCTTCAGGTGTCTGTTAGTAAGCTGACTATTTCTCTTTTCAGCACTACAATGACCAAAAACATAACAAAATCAACAAAGAAATGATTTAACCAATAGAAAATCGATGTTTTGCGTGATCCAGCCTGATCCCAGACCTGAAAACAAGTACAAATCTGTGCGGTAACCTGAAGCAGGTACTTTTGATAGATCTAGAATGTTTTTGCAAGAAAAAAGTGGGAACCTATTGCGAGTCAGGATGTTCCATGCATGGACTGAGAGAAAAGATTAAAAATAATGGTGTAATAAAAATCAATTCTTCAACAAAGATTAGTTTAGGGGTGTGCACACTTATTCAACTGGGTTATTGTAACTTTTTTCTTTTCCTTTTTTCTCTTAAACATTTTCTTTTTTAGACACTGTAATTTCACAGTGAGATTGGAAAAGGTTCTGACACGATTATCTTAGTTGCTTTTTTTCATCTTGTGTCAAAAATCTGCCGTTTTAACCTGCGTGTTTAGACTTTTATATCCATTGTACCACAGCAATTTACCTTTTAAGACGTTTTAATAATGTACTAAAGAATAATACTTCATAATTTGTATCCATTATAGTTACTTTTACTGCTCTGGAATGTCTGCAAAAACAAGGTTGTTCCAGTTACCCCAATAAACCACTGTTCCCTCTCCAGCCTGCCTTATTTTCTGTATCTTGAAGTTAATAACACAAAGAATACAGCTTGAGAAACCACACAGCCATTCGTCCTGCAGACATTATCCATCATTTTCTGTGCCGCTTATCCTACTGGAGCCTATCCCTGGGGATTCGTGGCACAAGACTGGGGACACCCTTGACAGGGTGCCAACCAATTGCAAGGGATAATCACTCACACACACACACACACACACACACACACACACACACACACACACACACACACACACACACACACACACACACCAATGCCAATCAGCAATCGAGTACCTGGTAGAAACCTTACAACATGAAGAAAACATATCAACATATCAACAGGCAGAAAGAGAAGGGGCAGCAATCAAACCCCCAACCCCGGAGGCTTAGGGCAAATGTGTTAGCCACTTACTGTGGCTCAAATTGTAACAGAATAGTTTTACCTATGACTGTTAAGCACTGGCTTTAGAGACATCAGACTTTAACATATGAAAGTGACTGTGTTAGTTGTTACTATAGAAACATATTAGAAAAAGTACATTAATATGAACCTGTGATTTACCTTGCAGCAGGAAGCCACTGTTTGAGCTGCGCTCTTATAGAAAATTAAGCAACACCTTCCGGGTATTTAACAGTGCTGTGCTAGAAATTAATATCATTTGTTTGTTTTCTTTGGGAAAGTCGATTGAATGCATTCATGAATCCACTGAGCAGCTCTCAGAGATACGGTTGTCAAGTTGTGCTTATTATATGGCTATCTACAATACAGCTAACAGATGACTGCTAATATTATAATTCCACATGACCTTAGTGTTTGTGGTGTCCTCAACAACATCCTGGATGATTCAGAAAGTGTTAGAATGATTAGCTAATAATTTATATAACTCTATTCAGTTGTTAGTTGCTAAGTGCCAGATTAATACGGCTCGGTATGAAACAGACCAATAAGCAGATAAAGACTTGCCAATTACTGATTTAGCTTCTAATTGTATTAGAAAATTGTTCTTTATTATATCAAAATGCCTGGGAGAACTTTATGGTAGTGAAATCGCAGGCAAGAGTTTTATATAACGCATAAACGCCATGTACAAGCAACATTATTAAACTAACAGTATTACAGCAGCAGAGTGTGAGACAGTCATCAATGCTTCAAGGTTATATCCAAAACCATAGTTTAATAGGATTAATCCTATAAATAAACTAATCCATCTTCCAAATTCCTGGCCACGTCTATAAAACTTGGCCCGTTTCATAAAAAAGAAAAATGATTTAATATAATATTAGTTATTATATTGGTAATTACTATTCACTATTCATATGAAATTTTAAGATTGGTTACAATTTAGTACGATTGGTTATGAGTTTTGAAACCAGTCATAACAGTAAAGAAGAGTAAATAGAATGACTCTGAGCATCCATGTAAGTCATCTACTGTACATGAGAGGTAGTTTAAGTTGGTTCTCAAAGAGCAGTCCTGCTACAGTGGGAAAGACCTCTTGTGAGGTCCTGATGATGCAGCAAACAGGCTGTTTCATGATTAATCGGGTTTATGGAGGATAACACCTCTCTCTTGAAAACAACAGAGAGAGGAGTCTCAGGGGACCGCCTTAAGAGGGAGCAGATGGAGGTGCCCTTCTGTCCTCACACGCTCCAAAAGGCAGAGCTGACATTTTAAATCTATAGTGGAAAGACGTTTAGTATGAAATGCTTGCAGTGCCAAAATAGGTGAGATCAGCATGGATTCACTAGTATGTCTAGTGATGTAAAAAGAATTCTGTGCCTTGAATAAGTAATTATTATAATTACATATTACTTTCAATTATTTGAAATATGAGATGCTGGAAAATAGCTTGAAATGCAGATTTCAAATGAAGATGTCTCCTGAGCTGTGTTTCAGAAACGGTTGTTAAATTTGTCTGTGGACTAGTTCTGAGAAGCAGTAATTTCCACTCAGCGTATCTTACCTTCCATGGCGTCAGTGAGGTAGCTAGTAGCACTTAGCGCCCTGTCTCGGCCCTCCAGGGACAGCTGCGGGAGGAACGTACTGCTCAGATCGTTTGATCCCTGTAGAAGGCAAAAGGGACTACGGTCATATGAATGAAGTGAAAACAAAAAAGCAAAAGTCTGCCAGTGTCACTTTGCTCTATCTGTGGAGAAAAAGGTGTGAAATTTTAACAGTTATATCAACTATTCTAATCATTTTAATCATGAAAATTCAGTTTGATGCGTTTAAAATACACCTCGGACCAGTTGGGTGGCGTGTTTTAAATGAAGCGCATGCTACAGCTGAACTATAATAGGTTCATTAATTATTCTGCTTTGACACAAGCACCATTTAATCGAGGAAGAAATAAAAACCTGAAAATGACAAACAGCTTCTCTGGTCAATTAGAGAGGTATCCTACTGATACAGCGCTCCAAACATAGTCTGTAACGTGTGTGTGCTAACAGAATTGCACTGGAAATCTGTATATAGCTTTTTTAACAACAATACCCATTCAAGAACACTGTGGGTATCTGTGATTAATCGTAAGAGTTTCGGTATCAATTATATTAGGCCTTGTTTTAAGCAGGGACTCGCCGATTATTTCAAATTTATTTGACCCCAGGTAATCAAAGGTATGACGCAAAGTCACTTTGTCACTGGCAACGAGAACGCCCACGCTGCTATTTTGGAGGAAAAAAAAGTGGTCCTTTCTAGTGTGTGTGTTTGTGTGTGTGTGTGTGTGTGTGTGTGTGTGTGTGTGTGTGTGTGTGTGTGTGTGTGTGAGAGAGAGAGAGAGAGAGAAAGACAATGTGTGTGCGGCGAGACTTCACAACTCCTATTCAACTGTTGCTATGTTACCATGGCTGCATCGCCAAGACAACAGTGTATCCCCACTCCCTCCCCCGGCTCATTTCTATCAGATAGGGAAGAGGTTGTCAGGTCTCCTGAGAGCTCCTGATTAACCTGTGAGCCATTCAAGACTTTTTCTTTGCAGCATGAACAACTTTAAATCTCTCACACCAATGTTCTCAGTGTAAATGCACATTGATTAAAAAAACAAAAAAACAAGACATCTATCCAAAACCAGTACTATAAGTTAACATCCTACTCGCTGCTTATTATTTTACTCACCACACACCTTAACAAAAAATGCCTCTCTGTCTCGCAAATTAGATGCTCAGTGTATTAGAAGACGTGTTTGTTTCTAGTACTTTCAGAAATATTGTCCAAGTTTACTTTAGTTGTTTAATCAGATAAATGACCGTTTCATATTTATTAGTTTGGCATTAACACAACACATGTAGAGTTTATTGCTAATAAGTCATATATAGTACTTATTTGAGCTTCTGTGCAATAAAGGCTTCAAGGGAAAGCTTTGAATGGGCCGTGAGTAAGCTATGTGTCACTGAGGACATTAACCAGGGTGGTTTGGAGAAAAGGGCTTTTGTTCCCTAGAAAAGCTTGTCATACTCTCTGTGTGTTTATTTGTGAAGCGGTTTGATTTCAGAATTTGGCGTCTCAATACAGGTGTGTTTGCACTTAAAAAACACCAACTTTCACTTCAATTATGATTTTAAATATTGTCTATTTATTCAAATGCAGTAACCTAAATCTATTTGTAGTAGAATTACTTACATAATGCTAATGGAGGTCGAATGAACAGTTAAAGTATTATCAAAGCAACAAAGGTCTCATCACTTGTCTGCTTTTATTTGCAGTTGCATCAGATTCACAATGCTCTTAATGGAGGTCGATAAATCCCAATTTATTAACAAAACCATTAAGGTCTCGCCTCTTTTGTCTGTCAGTAATAAAGGATTTTGTCCCTCATTGATATGTGGAATTATGTTTAGAACCTGAGATATGGAATTATAAAAAACTGTTTGCATTTCTGTAAACATATACAAATCTTATATCTTCCTAAATTGCGGTACGCATTTTTAACAATCTACTGTATCCCGGTCTTTCTCTAAGATTAAAGAGCTAAATGAAGCCTTTATTTTTCTTTTCTAGTTTGTTATAATGTGGCTGAACCTAAATTTGGAGTCTTGACCTAATTCTGGAAAGCCAGAATAAAAAAAATTAAAAAAATGAAAAAGAATGAAGAAAAAAAAAAAGGTTTTGGCCAGGTTTTCTAGAAATGACTATAATATCTACTTTACCTTAAACATAACAAATCACCAAAACAGAAATGGAAATGTTAGAATTATCTTATATAATGTTTTTAATCTGTTTTAATTTATAAGATAAACTATATGACCAAAAGTCACATGTTAAATTGTAAACACCTGACCATCACATGCTCATGTGTTTTTTTTGAACATTGCAATCCAGATTTAATTCCCCTGTGCAGTTATAATAATCTCCACTCTTCTGGGAAGGTTTCATACAAGTTCACAATAGCTTTAGTGAGCTCAGACAATGATGTTGGATGGGGAGATCTGGGGTGCGGTCTGTGTTCCTGTTCATCCCTAAGGTGTACGGTGGGGGAGAGGTCAGGGCTCTGTGTAGGACACTTACACAGTGGCATGAAGGAACATGTTCCAGGAAAAGGAAACTGTAATGCTACAGCCTACAAAGTCTTATACAATAGTGTACTTTGAAGATATGCTAGTGATGCTCAGGTGTCCAAACACTTTTGGTTAAATAGTGTATCTGCAATAATTATGTTGTGCCAGGAGCCAGTTTAAAAAATGCACTGTTAAAAAAAATCTTTCTCTTCTTTGCCTAAAGATGTCCGAAACCTGCCATAATAATAGTAATGTTAAGTTTCAGTCAGGCTTTGAGATAGCTATGTGTTATAATGAGACAGATATAAGGGTTAATCCAATGCTCTAATAAACACATGGGAAATTTAGTAGAATAGAATAGAATAGAATAGAATAGAATAGAATAGAATAGAATAGAATAGTTCTATTCTATTTCCTAGAATAGAACTGACTGATTGAGCATGGCCAGTTTAAATGCAGTAAGCAACTTTCACATCAGGTGATGAGAATAAGCCTGATGTGGATAATTCTGCTAATCAGGTGTGATAAGTGATAAGGTGTTTAATATAAAAGTTATATATTATAATGTTCGTATCTTAGCTATTACGTTACATTATTGCAAAAAAAAAATGCAATAACTAACAATTGCTTTTAGCTAATTATTGTGTTAGTGGCAGTGGTAGTGGAATAGTAAGTGGGAATGCAATTTTATCCCTTTCCGTTTATCCCTATCCCTTTTCCCCTTTTCACTGTAGTCTAAAATTCACTTTTGGCAAAGATTTAGATGGACGTGAAAGAAAAACTATACAATTTAAAGGGGTTTCCTAGATTAGAACACCATACATAATCCAAAACAAATTCAAAGTTCTTTGGTTTAATAAGGTTCAACAAATCATGTTTTGAGCCGCACTGATTGTAAGTAACCCACGTATTCATGAAATATTTTTGAACCTCAAAATTATTATACTGTTTGCTAGTACAGCAGATTTACTCACACTTTCTTCTTTGACCTTCTCCATGGTGCATGCGGGTAATGGCAGAGGGGTCAGTGGTCCTGGACTCGAGATGCCATTTTGATCTATAGCGACAAACAGCTTTCCGTTGATATTGAGGCTGGGGTAGAAGACCTGAGAGCCATGACTGCTTGTGCTCTGTGCACTAATCCGCCTCCTTTGCCAGGGCAAGACAAGGGAGCCAGGACGACTATCCGGATCACCATGATTGCTAAATTCATCGTCAGCATCTGTTTCAGATTCTTTGTTCCTCAGACGGAAGTTAAAGATACTGGCCTGGCTTTCCCGTTTGGTCCACGACGACAGAGTTCGCACCACCAAAGCGTTTGATTGCTGAAAACAAAGAACAGACTTATCTGACACAATCTGCTTTCTGCATCTGCTAAATGGCAAGTGATTTATCTCTAAGAGAAAGCTGAGAATTGCTACACTGTATTTCACTCACTGTCACTGATTATAAGTTGACGTTTCGTATGTTTTAAATGGTAAATTGTCATTTTACTCGCCAGCTCTCAGGAGAAATTTGTGTTATTTTGAAAATATGGAGTGCAATATTGTAAAATATCATGAAAGTTAGAAAAGCTATGAGTAAGAAACTACTAAATAATTTCAGTGATTATATCTTTTTATAGAACCTAAGTCACAAAATAGATATGAATTTTGAAGAATTTTGCCTTTCGTGTGTGTGTCACCATTTGTTTCACATTCCAAACATATTTGGCTAATTGTTGTCAGTTTTATCAAGAAGAACAATCTACCTTTGTTCCATCTAAAGTATCTTGCTTTGGTGACTTTTCATCACCATCGTTCTCCATCTTTTCTGAAAGTGGCCTCAGGCTTTTCTTCCTGTTCTTGTGCTCTTTGTCTTCTTGAGGAGCCAAGGGAGACAGGTCAGGAGCCAACACTGACTCAGTCTCCTGAGATTTGTGAGCTGCCTGTAAGGCACGGTGGGATAAGGGAGGTGAATTATCAAGCTGAGATGACTGAGGTATATAAACAAGAAGGCAAAAATATCAAATCATTTTCTTTACATATTAAAAATGATCAAGGATGATAGTTGTGTTGGATGTATGGATTAGCCCAACTCAAAAAATAAACTGTTCTAAATTTTATGAGTAAAATAAAATCTACAAATGTTAAATTATGTCTTATATACAACCCAGAAAAATATTGTGGAATCTAACGATTAACCATAAGTAAGATAACGATAAAGGTCTCCGTGCAAAGTGCACACATACTTGCTGTTCTTTTTTTAGCTGCTCCATGGCGAGCTGAAACTCTTTCTCTTTCTGCATCGCCTCGGCAAGGGTAGCTTGGTTCTGCTCTTCATAGGCCATAGCTACAACTGCCAGGATCAGATTCACCAGGTAGAAGGAGCCCAGGAAGATCACCACCACAAAGAACACCATATAGGTCTTTCCCGCAGACCGTAGCGTCTGACCAAATTAATTCATTCAAGATTTAGTTTCAGTATAAAGATGATTTAGATTAGCAAATTATTGAGTTGGCTTATCACCTAGAAATATTACATCAAATAAGATTTTTCAGGAATGAATCCAGTCTATTACACAGACTGTGAAGATGCAGACCTGATGGTATAGGTTTTCCCAATAGTCCTGTGTCATGAGTCTGAAGAGAGAGAGAAATGCCCAGCCAAAGGTGTCAAAGCTGGTGTAGCCATAGTTTGGATTACGTCCTGTCTTCATACAGACAAAACCATCTGGACATTTTCTGTGAACAAGAACATTGCAATCGTTGAAGGAAAATTCTCAGGCTCAGTCCATTGATTTTCACCATTTTCAATTCATGATTTTATATATATATTAAATCTGAACCATGAAAACGTGACCCTGGTAATAAAGGAATACATTTTTTTTTTAAACTAAAAAAACAGGGCCATTTGTTCAGTCAGAAATTGTAAGTAGAAAATAAAAACATAACTTTATTCATTTTATTCACAACTTTAACATTTTACATGCTATGTACAGTAAAGCTTTCTGGCATGCATTCTATCCAATAAGAAAGCTAGCTATCATTCAAAACAAAGTCTTTTCCAAACCGGAGAGCTATCATTTATGTTTTTCCAGGACATTTTTCATTTTAAAAGGATAAAAAAAAGGAAAAACACAAATTTAATTAAAATATTATTTCTGTATATTTTTCTGCATGGGATATATGGAACAGTGACTGTAAAAAAAAAGCTGATTAATTTTTTTTAATTTATTTCCTGAAATTGTGGCCAAATTATCTAGAAATATAGTAGACATACGTTGTTTTTTTTTTTTTTCAAAACTTAGTGTTCAAGTCAGGCTACTAAAGCAAACCACTCATAACAGCGAGAAAAACAAACTAACTAAACCAAATAGCTCACCTCCTTTTTGTATCTTCATAAAAAACATTATCTATTCATGCCAAATTATGCATTCATAGCTTGAATACATCCCTACTTCACATAGCTTTATGAGGATTTTCATTGCATGAGATTTCAGAGTGTATAATCATTTTATAATCATTTTAAACATGTCATCATCTTATTGCCTCCATCATGTTTCTAGAATTTCCTACCATGAAGAGTAACAGTGAAGCACCTATTACATCTCAAACTGTTGTCGGCCCATGAGAAGAGGTGAGAGACTGTCAGCATGGGTGACTTGAGAGGCCAGTGGCGCCAACAGACCATGGCACTGCCCCCTGTCCCATTTCCAAGCAGCTTTGCTTTCCTCAGGATAGCAATGTCTGGTGCCAGGCCACTATGAGTGTGAGGGTGTGGGTTGACGGGTTGTATCGCTCCCAGACACCTTGCCATGGAGGAGGTGCTAATGGATGGGCCCCACTTGACTTCGTCTTGAACGGGGGCTTTGTACCCTGCTGTACTGACAGCACCCTCAGTTTCTTCTCGAACAATCAGCAATGCAAACATGCTATCAAAGCAATGTTCCACTGATTAGAACTATTTACAGTATCCTACTCGGACCTTTACAATGACGGCAGAACCTTATTAAAACATGTTATAGTTTTTACATCTTATAAGCTTCTTCTAGGAAATGAATCGTGCTCGGGATTTACTGTAAATATTGAGATATGATTTGCTGTGGAAGCGTAATGTATGTGCAGTTCCTGCCAGCATCTGGCATAAAAGCAGCATCAACCGTATGATAATGCATCCAACAAACCGTTATCCCAATCGATGACCTTCTGAAATACAGAGTGGCAGATTAAGGCCGTTGTCATCTAAGGTTAATTAGAACCCTAGCATGCAGTTACTTGGAGAATTTGTCAAAGAAAGTGCTCTCACTCAGCACAATAGCAGCTGGGATCATATCACTGAAGCACAAGCCATTCTAACATAAGCTATTTTAGGAGCTTGTAAGTACTTCTGTACCGCTGGGGTCCAGGGAATGAGAAAGAGGCAAAGACAGGGCCAGGGTGAGGGACTCTGGGAATTGGTGTTTAATGCTGGTGCACGTAATGCACAGTCTTCTTGTTCCTATACAGTTGTCCTTTTTCAGTGTGTGTTACATTAGAAGTTTATGCCAAACTGTAATACAGGTTACTTTCAGTGAACAGCGGTAACAATCTTAGAATCACTGGGATTGAATTCAATAACCACACAAATCAAAATGATTGGCAGGAGCTAAATTATAATTAGCATGGTCCAAACTGGTAACTTTATATGGAAACAGGGCTCATATTGCAATTTGTTGGCTTACTGTGGCTGGTTTTGCCATTTGGAATAAAGAAGTACAATAAAATATCTGTTTTCTTCAACCTCATAATAACATAGCTGGACCAAACTAGATGAGCTGCACAAGGTATTCAACAGCAAGCATTCCCTTCCCCCAAAACTGTGGAGCAGCCACTGATGAGGTCCCATAGTTGGTGAAACGCCATCTACAACAACGAGAGCAGGGGCTGGACTCAAAGCATGAGTGCTGGGTCAGAGAAAGGGAACACTGGCAGTGCATGCAACACCTCTCTCCTTAGCAAAACAATACAGACAATGAAAAAGGAGGGGAGGGACACGGATGCCAGGCAGGCTTCAAAACCTAGTGATTCTTCCCCTGTGCTGAATGTAGATTACTGCCCATGCTGACAAGGTGACAGGACATGGTGCCTTCCTTTCACACAGATTACCTAGCTCCCAATCAAGCTGGAGTAAAATATCTGAAGAATTCGTAGCAAAATTATTAACACCAGGCCTTTTCTTTTAACAATAATCACCAACATGTACATGTCAAAAAATGGGAAGAGCTGCTTAAGCATTAGCTGATATTTAATACTTTAATTCATTAACAAACAGTTGGTCTGAGATGAAAAGGAGCCAGTTGGGTCCTGCTGAGCTATTTAGAGTCAGATTTGTTCTGGATTGAACCCAAAACCTTGATCTGTTCACTTGGATGACCTATAATAATCACTTGTGTTGTGTTATGAGGCTTGAAAATACAACTTAATCATGGTGTATATATAGTCTTACTTTAATGAACATGCCTAAACACCACAGAATTACTTCTGTATTACGCTTAAGTAGATGAGTCAATTTTAATAGATATTTTGGGACTACTAAGGAAATGTTTTTTTATAAGTCAGCATGGTGGAACAGCATTTTATAAATGATCCCGGGGAAGGTGTATTCCCACCTCATGCCTGATGTTCCCCGGATAGGTGCTGTGTGTGTGTCCACCATGACCCTCGGGTTCAATCTAGTATTCATTTATTTGCAGTCTTTTGTTTATATTCTACTTTTTCAATGTATTACATTATTTTGTACATCCACTTTCACCACTACTGCAAAGATACCTAACCTAAAACTGCCATTGCGTCACAAGATAAAAGCTTTCCACAAAACAGCATCCTTGACTCTGTTTAATCTCTGCTGTACACAGGTCTGGGTCAATGTTCTTATCATTGGACAAGACAAACAGTTTGTCATCTGTTCTTTTGGGCAGAGGTTATGGTCAACATTTACAAACCTCTTTGTAATTTACGACAACATTAGGCCACCGTGGCTACACCCCAATAACACAAGGAAACGCAACAGATTTTCTGTGTTTAATTTCTAGCACCATAGCTACGAGGGGGAAAAATGCTTTGGAATTTGAAATATCACATTATCAATTAGTAGCTGCTTTTAAGATAATGTTTTAACAATTTGCCACTGGGCCAAAAACTGTAGGAGGCCATCATTTTGAACCTCAGTAATAAAAAGCATGCACAGCAATTACTGTCTATTTCTCATCGAACAGCACTTAAAATCCAGAGGAGCAGAGATACTTAGCATGAAACCCTAGAAGCCTCAGAGAGATGATGATTCCTTCTAAGCCATCAATATGCCCATTCGCTCTTCACTATTGTTTTATTTAATTTATTTATTTTAACTCTCTGATGGCAATTATATGCACTTGTTTTAACTTGTAAATGTCAGCTGCCCAAAGGATAAAAAGTGCTCCTTGTCTGCAGTATGATTTCTGCCTGCATAGTTGACTTCTAATGTATAGCTAAGAGCAGTGTGGTCAAAAGGCACAAAGTGGAGGTATAAAAATAATATAAAAAAATAATGCTGAGATGATTTGAAATTGTAATAGACATTTTAAAGGCTTTCATTTTTGCTGAGTGCAGCGCTGGGAGTGAGGTGCCCAGTGCATTATTGTTCAGCATTACTACTAAATCCCACAGTAGCATAGCATTAAAACAATTTAAACCATTAGAGAGTTCAGAGTAATGTTTGCTTGTCCATCTTGTGATTATGTTTGTGCTATGGTGCTTTTGGGAAGCCAAGACAAGGTCAATACTTGTCATTAATTGGTCTGACCTTCTGGGCAATAAAAGCTATTAAAGTGTATGGCATTAGTGGATTCTTTGAACGACTGAGCTGTCTATCTATCTATCTATCTATCTATCTATCTATCTATCTATCTATCTATCTATCTATCTATCTATCTATCTATCTATCTATCTATCTATCTATCTATCTATCTATCGACTGATTGATCTGTTTATCTATGAATAGCATATAATACTTGCAATCACTATAATTTCTGAAAAGGATAAGCGAATAAGTGACGTTTTGAAAGTGAATACATTCTCCATGTGGACATTTGACACGAAGACTCTTGTTTTAATTATTTCAATTATAACTTTTATTCTCCGGATACTCCGGTTTCCTCCCCCGGTCCAAAGACATGCATGGTAGGTTGACTGGCATCTCTGGAAAATTGTCCGTAGTGTGTGAGTGTGTGAGTGAATGAGAGTGTGTGTGTGCCCTGTGATGGGTTGGCACTCCGTCCAGGCTGTAGCCTGCCTTGATGCCCGATGATGCCTGAGATGTAGTTCGGATAAGCGGTAGAAAATGAATGAATGAATAACTTTTGTTTTTAAATGTTGTATTTTGCCAGCACATTATAGCACGGCCAACAAAAAAGTTGGGGTCTTAAAATATATATTTTTCACTAATGGTAAATGTTTAAATAAACTTTTCCTATCATCCCATCTTCTAATATGTGTTCTTCCCACATTAAGCAGACAAGTCCTAATGCTCCTAATGTTCCTAATGGCCAATAACAGACATCCCGAATGAGCTCTAGCAGACATTTTGAAGCCCAGGGTAGCATCTTATGGGTTATAGTTGCCTAAACATAATGGATAGGGTGGAGGAAATCTGTCAGTCTTGTGATAATGATTTTCAGAGTGCACAGACAGGCCAGTGAAAGGTTTTTGATAGACGTGTGTTAAGTTATGATACTATAGAGCTTTTGTCTTAAAGCTAATGAAGATAAAACAACAAATGTATTTTGTACATGACATGTGCATGTCAGGTAGAGGTCCCCAGTGAAAGGAGCAGCTGGGTATATATGCTAAGACATCACTGAAGGCTATATACAATTATCACTTAGAACAATAATACACAAGCTTAGAACATATTTATTTATTTAGCAACGTAGGCATACTGTGCCCTCAGGATTATAAACTGTGGGGAAAATAATTAGTATTTTATTTTATTTATGCAAAGCTATAGGTATAATAATGTTTAATGAAAAAAAAGTAATTAAACATATACAGTATATTTCAGATATTTTTTAAATAATAATAATAACTGTATTTAATAAAAATAAAAGAATATTTTTCATAAAATAATTTAATTTAATTTAATTTAATTAAAAATGTAGGCGTAATGTGGTAAGTTGACACCAGATAACATCTGCTTAAATATTACTGATAATAGCTGCGCTTAATAATCTTAGGACTGAAGGTCAGCTAGCAAACGTGTAAGATGTTGTTGGTGTACTTTAATCAAGAAAAAAAAAGATCACTCGAAATCCATACTTAAAGTGACATATAGATTGACTATTACCCTACCAAGTTGTCTTTGTTAATAAAACAGGTTTACCTGTAATAAATGATAAGAGGTGACAGCTATAGCTTTAAGCAACAGTAAAACACTATGACATAGTCAGTTCATTTTAAATTACAGTCTATCATGTTCAAATCTACCATGAATATTAAAATAGCATCCACACTGCTAGTACTCTTCTGGAAAGCACAACTTTAAAAGCTTTTTTTTAGTGACTGGTGGCTTGTATGTTCCATCCGGTGCTGAGGAGAGCTGTTCAAGGCCACTGACTCATGTATAGACACACACTTGTGCTGATTCAGGCCTTTAAAGCCGCCTAGTCCTGTTTGCTTTAGTCACACTATGACAAGAACGCAATCTATTGCTTTAGACCAACTGCTGTACAATCACCGTCCCAATTACTCCACAGACTCACCTTCAATTCATCACATCATCAGATAGAGTTTTAAAATTAAATTACATCATTTTGGATTTTGTCTTAGAATTAAGTCTCATATGTTTTTAGAAAGGTGACCACTTATCCAAAAGCAAATAATTTGTCTCTCTTACCCAGCATCACTTGCAAATCCACATATTAAGGCATCCCTGGATCCATCCTCTTTGAAATAGTTGCCTGCAAATGAGAAAAGTAAAGTAACTTGTCATTAATGTTGTGTTATATTAAAATGCCAACACAGTTTCCATACACAGCTCCAAATGTTCATGATCCACTTGTTAATAAACATATCGAGGAAAGATATGCATCAAGTCAAAGCTATGGTACAATAACATATAAAACAGAATCAAAATAACTTAATAAAAGTAATTAAATAAATAATTAAATAAAATATTAAATATATAATAATTAGACAACTCCATACACTATTTACTAGTGTAGTGCACGATTTTTTGTTTATTTACTCATACTATTTAACCTAAAAAAATTTTTAGGTTATTTCTATAGACACATACTGTATATTCAGTCTCAATTACTTCATTGTCCTTAGGTTTGATACAGATCAATACTTTCGTGGATTTGGTTAAAACTGTGAATTCAATTCAATGAAATTTATTTGTATAGCTGTTTTAACAATGAACATTGTCTTAAAGCAGCTTCACAGAAGTATAAAAACAGAATAAAAAAATGAAACTTTAAAATTGAGGTACTATTTATCTCTAAACGTGAATTTGACTGTGTTGCTGAGTAATGAGCAAAACTCTGTAAGTGTCTAAAATATATTTTTCCTATAATTGTGCTATGTAGAGCTCCAGCTGTAGGGAAAAGTAAGCTGGTTTCAGATACACTGCCTCCGCTAAAGGGGGTGACTGGGAGACTATGTGTACAACTGTTTTGACATCACTACCAATGAACCTTCTGCCAATCAGGTCGAGTCTTCCATTTTATCCCCTAGTCTTCATACCATCCATTTCTCTCAGACTCACTCTGCCACTTCAGACTTGGAGTGCTTTTAGTTGACAGGAGCTGAAGGAGGATCCATGGCAGGTCACGATTTGTGGACTGCCCCATCCTCAGCCTTCAGCTGTCAGCATTGCTGGTTTCAGCAGTATGGCCTTAAATGTGTCTCTTGTGTAGCCTGGACTCATACATATATATATATATATATATATATATATATATATATATATATATATATATATATATATATATATATATATATATATATATATAAATATATGACACAGAAGCACTCTACGGAGACACTTATCATATTGCAGCATCTGCCTGAGTGCTTCCTGATCAGGTGCTATTGTTTAGGACAATGTCAGTGTTAGTTTAAATTAAAGAGGAGCAGATGATGTTGGCGGTTTTTCCACAATCACAGCATTAAAACTATCATTAAAAGCTGGCTGCGTTTCCACAAGTGCTTATTTATCATTCATCATGTGTATTGAAAAGATAAGTGGCCTCCTCTCACTCATTCCGTCTACACTGATCATAAAGTTACAGTAAATAAAGAGAGTTAAAAGCATGGGTGGTTCATGTTTTTCATCGATCCAAACTTCAGCAGATGCTGGTCTTGAAGAAACCTGTTTTCTTGCATAGTATGCGACTGCAAAGATTGTATTTGTGTACTTATAGGTTACTGGAAGACACTTCAGTCATTATCATGGTATGACAAGGCATATCAGGAATCATATCCATCTATTTAAGTCAGTGTCCTACATCCTTGTACTGCAGGTCATGTTATTGAGTGCCAGCACTGTCCTAATTGCTATTCTAATGAAATGAGTCCAACCAAAAATAATACTAAATCTCGTCTTAAATAGATGTCTGCTCACCTAATAGCATTGTGATTCATCGACAAAGTTATGATCAACAGGCATAACATCTTTTTCTAATATACGTAAATATGCTAAACATCAAAGTAATTCATTACAGATCATGCAAATAAAGCTTTTAGATAATAAGAGTACATTAACAGTATTTCTCTCTGATAAATTCTGCTATATGTCTGCCGAGTATATACTCAACAACAACATTCACTTAGAACTGTATTTAGGCATTTAAAAAAGACCATGATGTTGTGATAAGGTTTTACTGGGAAAACCTGAGGTTATTATAATGTGCTGTTGAACAATGTTAGCTAATATTGACGAGGCCTGTTAAGTTAGCATGACTGGGCAGAATACAAGGGATGTGAATATATTTCGAATGAATCACCAATCAAATGTTTTCCAGCTAAACTTTAAATGAAACAGACATAGGGTCATAGGGGTTAATGCACTAAAAGACTACTGTGTTTGTCTCTTCATCTTATGAATAAAGAAGATGAAATTTGGCATTGTAAAAAAGTGAAAAAATCAGAAATATTTATTATGTTCTACTTTAGAGAGGTGGAATTGCAGACATGGCAACATGTTAAACAGTAAAAATAAGTAAAAGTTGATTTTTTTTTAACCAAATACACCTATAATGACTAATGCTTATACAATCATTATAAAAAAATATTTTTTTAAATAAAAAAAATACAAATAATAATAAATTATTATATTACAAATTATAACTAAATCCTGATTACTTCTTGAACTAAAAAAAAATCAAAAAGTGCTTTTCAGTCTCAGATTAGAAGCTAACAAGTGTATGTTAATTAAAATAATTGCATGTTAAAAAAATTAACAAGTGCAAATTAATTAAGATGTTGATGGTCCTTGTGGACTCAATTTTAGTCGGAATGGATAAACATTGGTTACAGCAGGTTTGTTTTAAAAAATTCGTTTTGTTAGCTTTATCATAAAAACATTAATACTTGTGCATTACTCATGATGATGAAGATGAAGATCCTGTTTTGTTTGTGTTAATTAAGGCATTAAATAATGTCTGTTGGGGGATCTGTTACCATTTACTCAGGGGGTTTTCTTCGGTCTTTTAAACCTTTTTTTTAAATTGGTTTCTTCTTTTTTGCATTATGTAATATTCAGCTATAGAACTGTCATACCTAAAATAAAGGTTTCCTGAATGACTCCAAAGCATAGCTACAATAGCTACAAAACTTTATTATACTTACTGTTTACTTTTCTAGACACTGCTGGTCCGCTTTTAGAGACTAAAGTTCAACAATTTGCCATAATCCTCTAGCCGAGTGGTTTTCAAACCACTGCTCTAACCATTCACCAGTGTCATTTTTTGACCACAAAACTCTGTTATTTGGATATTTTTGCTTATGGACCATGTGTTGATGTTGACTTGGTGAAAAACACCAGCACTGCTACAGCACCAGCTGACTCCTTACCAGCAGCATCACCATGCTATTGTTATTTCAGTGTCACTGTTGTGGTGAAAATACTCCACCATCCAAATGATGGTCTTATATTGATCCTTTTCCACTGATAGGTGGGGTAGAGAGTGCCTGACAGACTGTGCATAGCAACTACAGTCAGAAATGCATTATTCTGGCAAGTGTTGTGGTGGATATGGTGGAGATATGTGTATATGAATGAATTTTTCTAACCGTATCAAGCTGCAGCAATGTATCCCAACATTTTGTCCTTTTTCACATAACAGATATCGGGTTGCTTTGTGTCATTGAACCTTAATCGATATACAAATCCAAGTGAAATACCATACCAAATTTCAGGTACTCAGACTGAACAGCTCATACCTTCATCCATGTTGAACTCCTCTAGTGATGACCAGGTTCTGTTATTGCAGAAGAAGGAGGTGTTGCTGTATAAAGAGGCGTCGGTGGTGTTGAAGCAGTTGGCTGTACTGCGGATGCATTTCTGACGTAGGTTACCCATGAAGAGCTGAAGGCCGATGAGAGCGAATACACTCAGACAGAACACAGTCAGGATCATGACATCTGCTAGCTTCTTTACTGACTGAATCAGGGCACCAACAATGGTCTTCAGGCCTACATGAGAATTACACCACAGTTATAGTAAAGTTCAAACAAGGAATTAATCACAGCTACAAGAGTAATATAAAATGTAAAAAATATATATATATATATTAAAATATAATTGTTCGTATATGCAAATATAATTATGCCTGGCTTTACACTACCTTTCAAAAATGTGGAATCTCCTGTCATTTATTATCCAATAATCATTTACTATTATTTATTTAATAACTAATAAATGTAATTTAATAAATGTAATACATTTTATATTTATAGATAATAAATATTTTATTCATTTATTTATATACTTTTTTATTATTAATGTACTAAATATGTATTAAATGTATGTCTACATAATACAAACTAAAAAAATAAATAAAAAAATGTAATGTAATATATAGTGATTTCTCCTCAAAGTATCAGGTTGTAATCATTGCTTTTGCTTTATATATATATTCTATTTTACATACATTTTATATTACAAATACACGCTATTTTCCAATTTACTAACGCAGATGTATTTGAAATAGTTTTATATTATTTAGAATGCTAATTCCAAACTTTTGAATGGTAGTGAATGTATTATGATTAAGAACCAGAATATAAATATAAATGACTGTACTAAATAATGGCACTGTCATATTGCATATACACACTCAGTACAAAATAAAATCAACTAAAATGAATGAAAATAAGTTTTCTTCTTGCATGCCCAGTACTTGTGAACAGAATTCTATGATAATGCAAACCAATACTGAGTGTTAACAATAACAATAATGTTTCTATCACAAATCAACATAAACACACCACACAACATCAAAAGCAAGCACATAATTCTGTCTGTGTTTTATTCAAAACTCCACAGACTTAACAATTGACAACAGACGCCATGGGGAAAAGATAACTTCAAACTGAGTGAATGACTAAATATTTTCAACCTGCAACAATTTCACTCAAATAATTCACTCACGAAATGTAAAATTGAGGGAATGCTTGAAATTTGCTTTACTATGTGGTTGTGCGTCTGTTGTCAATGCTCATGGCTTACCATGCAAGTCACTCTAAAGCTATCCATGCCTGTGTTAGGTGTTAAGCACTAAGGTCCAATGAGACTTTTGGTGTTAGTGAACCAAGCCTGCAGGCTAGAGGCCGCTCTGTAACCTGAGCCATCAGCCGTAATTTAATTTCGCTTGACTCTATTTGCTTTGTTGTACAACGTGTTGGCACTTGAAAGTCCTTTTGTTTGACACTCAAGCATATAATGTTATATGACCTCCATAAGGGCACTCAAAATAAAGTGCTCATACAGAATCTCTCTAGACCAAAATTGTTCCTGCACTTACAGCGGTTTATTGAGTTATAATTCAGACACCTCTCACGCTACCAAATCAAAAGTCTCATTGCCTACACATAACAATTCCTGGCTTCCAAAAGAGTCTCCAGATTTGGAAGAGAGGGAATGTGTGGTAGGCGTTTAGTCCTTGGGCAACACAGGTCGGCCTTAGTGGTTAACGCCCTTCTCACCTGGTATGACCGAGATAGTTTTCAGTGCTCGTAGGACTCTGAACGTCCGTAACGCTGAGACATTGCCCAGGTCCACAAACTCAGTAACATATCTGCAATAAGCCAAAAACCGAAGCGCACACAATGACAACACCACCAACAATATGCATACAAGACAGAAGAGGGACGAAGGGATGGGTTGTTCTTGGGATGTGGACATGAAATGCTCGAAGGGGACAATGTTGAGGGCAGGTGGATTGAGGCAGCTGGATTTTAAAGGAGATTTGCACTGGACTGGACAACGAGCAACACTGCGGCCTAATTCCTAGAATACAGCAACATGTACCCCTTACCTGGAATTACTGATATAGTTTTCAAAGCTCGGAGGACTCTGAACGTTCGAAGTGCTTGTAGATTGCCTACTTTAATAAACTCAGTTAGCAACCTGCAGAATCAAATTACAATTATTTCAAAAAGAAAAATGAAAGGGAAACTGAGAAAAACAAAGCACCTGAGTGACAGAAAAGAGAAAGGGGGAAGGTACAGAAGAATATAAAGCAGTGTAATTGATGCACTTTTTTAAAAATCTCTTGTCCTAATATTACGAAATGCTAATAGTCACTGACCACAACACTATTTATAACATGTGTTGTCAGCAAATGAGACACCGACAAGACCGTGTGGTGTTAGAATATGATTGTGTCTGGACGTATAGCTCGGATGTGTGGCAGTCAAGCACGAAAGGGCAGCTATTCAGTTTCCATAGGAACGTGGATTGCAAGGAAAAGCATCTATCATTTGTCGCTGCTTGTATCTGTTAAATAAAGCTGGAGTGGTGAAAAAACATTGCTCAGGTCACTTAAATGCACTTTAAAGTGTCTGGGCATGTGCTGGCGAGCTTTTATAATCAGTTTTTAATGCTTTGTTGCTGAGGAAGGGGTGAAAATGTTCATCAGAGACGATGTTGAAAGTATACCCTGAATGTGCAAGTACCTCTTCACAAGTGCTTATTTTTATGCAGCTCTATTTTTCTCACTGTTATTGCAGTTAAATACTATTTTAATTCCTCATATATTTACCTGTATATTTAATTCATTTCAAGATAAGTGCCACTCAAATCTCCTTCTTGTGTATTAGAAATGAAAATGATTGCAAAAGAAAAGCCATGTCGGCACTCAATTAAATGATTTCCTAGGGATTTAAAAATTTCATGGATAAAATATTTCAATGGCAAATTGTACATCTATTGAAAAAAAATCTAAAAAATGATATACAACAATAAACAACAATAAATAATACTCTTAAGGTTAAACAAGAAACATAAGGGATAAATGGATATCTGCAGGGTTGCTACCACTAAATACATAACAAACAGTTGGGAACATTTAGCCAAAACTGAGTCTTACCCCTGTTCCTATGGCAACGCCTGTTGGGGGCTTGGGGTCATGCACCAGGGTAAGTGATGATTAATTTAAAGCTACAGTATGTAGGATTGTTTTTGGTTAAAAGAAAATAGATCTGTGATCTTAAAAATGATCTGAGCAGCTGGGAGTTGGGTTTCTCTGGGGTCATTTTGTTTTCTAAACATCATCAGTCACCAACTTCAGTAACAAATGAAGTCTGGCTAGAAAAGTGATTGACAGTATACAAAAGCCAATCAGGATACAGAGTGTGGGAGAATAAGATTTTACACTATAAGATGAGTTTTAGGGACTGTTTAGGGATTAGTTGGTCTCTAT